>NC_141171.1:0-2500 GCF_055505025.1 Bos grunniens | reverse complement strand
ATGAGCACGGGAGGCCCAGAAACACCAAGGGGGTGGGGGTGGGGGGTTAGGGGGGAGGGGGGGTGAGGAGCAGGAGGAAACAGGGCTGTGTGGTTGCTGCCCCCATCAGTGTCCCAGATCGGGGCAAGACGCCCCCAGTCGGCGTGGGCGGGCCGCAGTGTTCCCCCTTTGCACCCCCTCCCCAGCCCCCGTCGGGAACCTTAGGCTCCGGCTGCCCGGGCAGCCTTGGCCGAGGACCATGCTTCAGGGCACTCGGCGGCAAGGCCGGAGGAGGAGAGAGACACACAGGGACATGCGTGTGTGGGGAGTGTGCGTGCACACGCACGCGTCCACCAGGGACCCAGGCACGCGATCCATCTGTGGGTGTATTCCTTAGAGCCCTGCCCCGGCGGCAGAGCCACCTGTAGTGATTCAGGGGTGTGGGCCTCTCCCTCCCCTCCACACCCTCTAGGGTGTCTGTGCCGTGAACGCCCCACGGGCCTTAACGTCCTCCCCTCTCGGTGTGTTCCTTTCGTTGGTAGAAGACTCGGCCAGAGAGGCCCGGAGAAAGAGGACAGTCATCTCTCCTTCTCAGACCAGGATCCTCGTGCAAGCCTTCACGAGGGATCGCTTCCCGGGGATTGCCGCCAGGGAGGAACTGGCTCGTCAGACGGGAATCCCGGAACCTCGCATCCAGGTAAGTTCTCCAGCCGGCGCACGGGCCCGGGACGTGGCCCAGGAGCAAGGAGGGTTCAGCCCTGCCAAGCGTCTGGAGCTGGATACACGTAGGCTGGGGCTGGGGCTGGGGCTTGCCGGGGGAGGGGGGGGGGAGGGGCCGAAAGTCGGCGGCCTGAGTGGAGGGTTTTGGGCCGCTTCTGGCCGTGCGGGCACCCCTCATTTCCCAGGGCCAAGGGATTCGCTTGCAGAAAATGGCCCTGCAGAAGTCGCCCTGGGCCTGACAGACCAGAGGCCGGGCGGCCGGGCGGGCTGTGGAACGGGCGCCGCGGCGGCGCCAGCACGGTGGGTGATCTGGACGGCCACGGCTTCTGATGTGCCTGTCTGCCTTTTGCTCCCCTAGATATGGTTTCAAAACCGAAGAGCTCGGCACCCCCAGCGGAGCCCAAGCGGGCCCGGCAGCGGCCGGGCCCAGGGGCCAGGCGGCGCGCCAGCCACGACGACGACTCCTGCTCCAGAGGACCGAAGGGCCCCACCCGCTGTCCAGAGCACCTCTCCTCCCCTTCGCCCCTCTCAGCCACAGGAGAGCATGCCACCCTTGGCTGCAGCTGCTCCTTTTGGGGCCCCCCACTTTCTGGGTGCCCGGGGCTGCCTCTGGGGTCTGCGTGGGCCAGCCGTTGATGATCTTCGTGGTCCAGCCCAGCCCGGTGGCCCTCCAGCCAAGTGGGAGGCCACCGCCTCCTCCCCAGGGAGCAGCTCCCTGGGCCGCGTGCTCCCCTGCCGTCACGGCCCCCGGGCAGCCTGGGCAAGGGGCCATCCTGCCGCCTGGGCAGCCGGAGACACACATCCCGCGGTGGCCGGAGTCACCCTACGGCGAAGGCACGGCCCCTCCGCTAGAGCCACAGCCCCAGGCCCCCAGCCTTCCAAGCTCGACGAGCCTCCTAGATGAGCTCTTGGCGGCCACGGGCGTCCCGGACACGCGGGCGCCTTCCCCGGGGGCCGCTGCCGACGAAGGGGTGGGCCCTGCCCTCCCAGGGGCACCCAGCTTCCTAGACGAGCTCTTGGCGGCCACGGGCACCCCGGACACGCCGGGGCCTTCCCTGGGGCCCTCTGCCGATGAACGAGCACACCTCGCCCTCCCAGGCGAGCTCCTGGCTGCCGCGGGCCTCCCGGGCTCGCCGGGCCCTTCTCCGGGGTCCTCTCCTGTCGTCGCAGGGCCCCACCCAGCCCTCCCCGGGCCACCCAGCCTCCTAGAGGAACTCTTGGCTGCCACGGCCATCCAGGACACGCCCTGGTCTTCCCCGGGGTCCCCTGCGGGGGAAGAAGGAGTTGAGGCCACCCTGGAAACACCCCTCAGTGAGGACGAGTACCAGGCCCTCCTCGACATGCTGCCAGGCTCCCCAGGCCCTGGGGCTTAGAGGGAGAGGAAGGAAGGGGCCACCTTCTCCCCCTAGCCACGTTCAGGTCTCCTTGCCTGGGATGTGGGGCCATGGAGCTCGGGGAAAGGGTGGGTGGGTGGGAGGGAGCTGTTTTGTGTGGGAAGAGGAGAGAATACAGACGGGATGTCTACGGACAACCCTGGGGACAAACCCGAGTGCTGGACCTTTGGGAAGCTGGGCCCCGCCCCAAACGGGGACACCCTACCTGAAGCCTCAAGCCCTCCCTGCATGGCAGTGACCAAGGGGCAGCCTCAGAGGGAACATTCCATGGGCCCGGGAAAGAAACCCCGTGCCCGGCACAAGTTCTTTGTGTCTGGCTCTTCTGTCTTCTGGTCCCGTCTTTCCAGCAGTCCACACAGGAGAACTCCTTCCCTATGCCGGGGGCAGCAGAGGGAGGGGGAGCGGGA